>NC_137469.1:35646563-35651563 GCF_964235325.1 Thermobia domestica
GTGATTTAAAGAATCCTTAGTCTTCATTCTTGTGATAACTGAATCTTGAGTACAAACTCTACTGTAAAGTTGTTTTACTTCATCAGTAGCAGGGCCAAACAAATGATAATTCTCTACAAGCACTTCCAATAGTACTGTTATTTGTTACTCCCGAAGCCTCTTGTTTAAAACTGAATCGGGAGAGAGGCATGCAGCACCATAAGAAAGTCTGTATTTCAATGGCAATTTACACAAAATCTTCTTACAAAAACCTATTAAAATATGCAAACAGTACCTAGAAAACGAAGGATATCCAGTTTAGATAACTTCTCTGAGATTTTAATGCTGTACGTGTTGCAAATCCGACATAAACCTGCTTTGCTTCAATCACAATGGATTTTTTAACAAATCTAATCATAAGGGACTTCGGAAGTTTAGGTATTTCACCATAAAGAAAAGGAATTATTGATGAGTCTGGCTGAAATTTCTCGATTACTACCTGAAACTGAATCCACATACTTCTTTAAGTGTGGTAATAATCCCTGAGCTCTGTTTACTACATTCACATTTTCTATAAAAATATGAGCACTTGCTAGAAAAAATGATCTTATTAAAAAGTTACAAGCATACCAAAAATATTCACAGAAATTCCTGAAAAATAATAATAAACATCACAAAAGACGCGGAACGCCAAACTGCACTGAAAATGGAATATGAAAGAAATGGAATAGGAGTTTTAAATCTAACAAATAAAGGTATGCATTAAATTATAAATTAGAAAATAAAATGAAATCTTTCATATTTACGTCTCACGATTATGCCGGTTAGGCTAAAGGAGACAGTGATGATGAGAAATGAATGAAATGGTGGAATGAAGAAAGTGGGAAGAAACGGGAGAACCCCGAGAAAACCCACGAGCACGGTGTTTGTCCACTACAAAGTCCACACGGCGCGAGCTGCGTCGAACCAGGAACCCCAAGCACCAGAGGTGAACGCTCTACCACTGAGCCACCGCACCCCTATTATAAATTATAGTTAACCATACATAGTTAGACTATAACTTATCACTACATTAAAATCAGAGAGATCAGAACAAGTGCTATTTACGACTATATTGGGGGTCACCGGCTGCAAATAGCCTAGCTACACCCCTGGACATGAAAATCATTTTCTTTTAACGTGGAGATCAGAAACAACGAGCTCCAGACGCAAGCGTTGCATACTCCTTTCAGAAGTCCTTCATTGTATGATGACTTCTGATGTAGCAAAAAGTTGTTTTCGAAACATTCTGCAGATAAACTGTAAAAGCAATGAAATAAACCTAACTTTACCAAAAATTTCCAGAATATACAGAAAATTCCCTTACTTTTCCTTGACTTCTCCAGAAATTACAAAATTCCCTGATTTTTACAGGCTTTCCATGATTTCCAGACTACTAGACATCCTGAAATTAAATATTTCAGTTTAACGTCCCACGATTATGCCCTATTGGCTAAGAGAGACTATGATTAAGGCAAGTGAATGACGATGGAATAATTGATGGAATGAGAAAGCAGGAAGAAGCGGGAGTACCCCGAGAAAACCCACCAGACACGATGTTGTCCACCACAAACTTACTTGGCCGGGGATAGAACCAGGAACCCCACACACCAGAGGTAAGCACTCTAATATTGAGCCACTGTGCCCCCCCATGAGTTACGCTTGAATATACATTCATACACATACATTCAAATATAATAAATAGATATGCGGAAGGTATTGCTCCTGTAAATTCCTAATCTAGCAAACATGCCCGTTCATGCCTAAACCTGGGATTAAATGTCATCGCAACCAAATCTCATAACTTGACGAATCCAGAGTATAGTTTCGACATTTATTACTATCATTTGAGACATTTAATTTTTCACGCTTTCTCACCCTCATGCCAATCGGGGCTGAACCTGGACTTTAACGCTATCGGGAGTGTAATTATTAATCTCAGCGACATCGGGAACTACGGATTATGGTCGTCACTAATATCGGTCGTTTTCAATTATTTTCACATGTCAACTCCTCACCAGCCTTGGGAAGTAAATGAGCGTTAGATGTAGAGTTAAATGGCATAGAGACTGCCGTCAATCAACACAGGAACCCTGAAAACTATGGATTCGATACTAATATCGGTCGTTTTTGATTATTTTTTCATGTCACCCCCTTAGGGATACTAATGGAGGCTAAGTTTGGATTTAAACCGCACCGAAAGTGTCGCTATTCAATTCAGTGACTCCGAAAACTATTGACTCTACATTAATATAAGACTTTTCAATCATTTTATATATATCCACCTTCCACTTTCCCTAAGTGTACTAGTGGGTCTTACCCCTACTGGAGGCTGAACTTGAACTCAGAGGTAATCAAAATTGCCATCAATCAACTTAGGAATGCCAAAATTATGTATTCGACACTAATATTGGTCATTTTCAATTATTTTTACGTGTCACAATTCCATTCCCTCTCCCAAGAGTGATAATGGGAATTGAATTTGAACTTTAAATGTCATTTAGAGTGTCATTCTTTATCTAAGTGACCCCAAAAACTATGAATTCGACACTAATATCGGTCGTATTTTTATTATTATTATTTTGTCTGCTCCTCCCTTTCCCTCCAAGGAATGCTATGGGGGTCCTGGGCATCAGGAGTGCCACCAATTAACATACTAACGCTGAAAACTAATGATTTGACACTAATATCGGTCATTTTCGACATTTTTTCATGTCACCAACCTCCACCGGGTGCTAATGGGGCTTAAACCCCCACCGGCTTATTATTCCCCGGCACCGGAGTTTTCATAACAAGAGACTGTGTTGCAGCTGGACCATTTCTCTTTACACGGTCGCAGACGGCGCGGACTCGATGATGGAACAGGTGCAGCCTGAGGAGTCCGAAAGCACAATAGTCAATTGGGCTGGTATTTGGACTCTTGACAGAGATGTCAGAGAAAGGAATGGCCGCAAATCCAGTTTCGTGTCCATACAGTGATAGAATTGCAGTGATGTTTCATGTGGCTGGATGCCCTATCTTGGTGCAGTTCAACTTGGTTCACGTCTGGTCTGTACAATGCTGGGATTTCATGCTGGTACATTTCAGTCAGGCCATGACTGGTAGTATTCAAGAGCGATTTTGACGTTTCTCTTCACCTTTCGGAGACGCAGTTTTCCCTGTACGAGAAATCGACTACAATCATGAAATGTTTAGGGAAACTCTTTGCGCACTAGAGGAAGAACGTGCTTCGTCCCTCGGCGTCAAACAATATGTATGTAATGCCACGGACTTTACCACAGTCTGTGAGGTAAATCCACGTCTCATCAAGAGTAACAACAAACTTCATCCGATCACCTGCGAAACGACGTTCATACAGCCTCCTGCAATTCCTTTTTCGCTCAGCCACGTGACACAGTTTTAGGACGTGCACACTGTTCTTGAGAACGATCGTGAGGCGTAAATCCCAGGAATGGTGCGGTTGCTTGTCGCCTACGGTGTGTGACATTTCCTGGCCATCGCACGCTGTGTGGGAGGATTTTCGGAGGTCGCCATATGCCGAACCCCACACAATAGCGGCGGGATCCTCTTCACGGGAGGTCAGATTTTAGTTGCTTGTGTTGCTATAGGCAGCCAAGCACTCTGTGCCGTATTTCAGTATACAATTCACAATGGACAACCTACAAGAAAATTATACACTTTCACATTTTCACGATGAGCGACGTCGTGAACTTAGTGTTGCAAAGGGCCACAATGAACACCTCCCAGAATCTGTACAGTTCGGTGGCATCAGAGTATGCTCGACCACACTGCTCTACTGCGTGACTAACGAGATACTACTGTAGCTTCCCTCGTGACAATCTCACCGATAATGGGTTGTGCATGCTTGGTACATTTGCACATTGACTTCGGCTCAAAATAAATAAATCAACCTCTGTATACTAACACACTATTAAGTAAACTAAAGTATAATACTGCATCGTAACAGTTATATAGCAGAAATTTAACCTATTATCAGCAGAGATATATTAACAATAAGTCCGTACTGGTGTTCGTTTTTATATTGTACAGCTGAATAACATAAAATTTAAATTTCTTCCAAATTAACAAAACTGTGTCATTGCACTCCTCACAAAATTCACGTGAACATGAAAAACTTAACCATATTATTAGCAGAATATAGTGTTTGAATGGGAAACGCAAGTTATGCAGGACGCTCTGTTTGATTAATTTTGGAAGTATGGCAGTGCACTCTACGCGACCTAAATGGGTCTCCCTACTTGGGTGGAGAATCCAAACCAATCAAACAGCACCAAGTTTTAATATAAATTGAGAATTCAGAGTTAGAGGAATAGGTTTAGAATTACCCTATATATAAGGACTATGTAATTATGGCTCTAATAAACAGAGTAATCGCTTGTAATACGAGTCACTTATACTTATTCCTCAGATGTGAAAGCACTCTAATTTTCTATAGTGTCAAGAAGTATAATAATAATAATAAAAAAAGAAGAAAATAAAAATAAAAAGGGAGAAAAATAACTTGAGATTAAAATTAGAAGCAAAGTTAAAAAGAAAACTTACATAGGTAAGTACCACGTACAGATAATCCACTAAAATAAATTCCCTGAGGATACTTCCGTCATCACATTTTCCTACAGTACCATATTATGTAACAGATAGCATGGCAATATCACAAGATAATGATAAGACGAAGTCTCCGAAAGAATTTACTTTCGTGATTACCTACACGTGGGACGGATCCATGTAAGTTTTCTTTTCAATTTCGATTTTAATTTCATTTCCTCCCGTAACTCCATGTAGATCAGAAATGTTGTTTCTTGCAGAAATATCCGAGTGGTACACGTTTACTAAAGCTATGTACTTTTCCATGTTTCAGTACTACCTCTTTCGTGGTATATATAAACTGAGGACTTTATATTTGGTCTCTAGTATAGTCACCCTGTTGCGAATAATAAAAATTATATGAAAAGATATTATTA